>NC_052356.1:2090675-2092920 GCF_009727055.1 Benincasa hispida | reverse complement strand
CCATCACACAGCGTATGTACGCCTACGGATAGATATTTGCATGCGTTCCAGAGTAGGATAATTGGATGGTATGCCGGCTATCAACCCTCCAGCGACGAGAGCCCGTGAGCGGGTTAATAGTTTTAGGCAGCATAGTTTTTCCCGGCACTATCGCAAATATACATCGCATGCATCCTAGAATTAGGCTTAAGTGTGTGTAGCATGAATCGCATAGCTTGCATTTGGCTAGAGGTTGCCTTAACGGCAAGCTCAATTTGTGCAGTGAAGACATCTCCACATTTTAATCTATTTTTTCCATCCAATTCACTTCGCTGTCAATTGATTGTTGTGTCTCTACCTCTCATTCATATTCTCAATTGGCGTTGTCTTAGTTAGGTAGTAGTGACGTAAGTGTTAGCTTAACAAGCCCCTCCATCATTCTTTTATTCAACCCGCTGCAATGCAATACCGAGCACTACATCTAGTTAAAGTCCCCGAGTTCGACCTCAATCAACCGACATCTAATGTATGCGTTGATTATAAATGGACATAACAAAAACACTGGTGACCGAAAAAATTAGAACTGTCAAATTACTTGACGAAATAAAGCTTCCATGGAACGCAATATGTGATGGCATGTTCCTAATGTAAACGTTGATTATCAATGCCGTCCGGTGGTCGCAATGCATTAGACTTAAATATGCCCGTTAACAATTGGATGCGATGACCATCGCGTTTCCTATCACAAGATTGTTTCTGCGGCGCAAACGACCGCAAGAGTATATACGTAAACGCAAGTTTCTCCAAGGTGATCCGAGGTCGAACATCAGGACTTTGTAGCTAGATGTATGTGGTAATGGTGCATGCCGGCGGTTGAATAAAAGTAATGATAGGAAGACGTGTTAAGCTAACACTACTCCTACTCCCAAACTATAAGACAACGCAATGAGAAATGAATGAAGAGGTGGAGAGCACGCAACAATTGACAAGAGAAGTGGAATGGATGGAAAAATTAGATAAAAATGTGGAGATGTCTCACTGCAACACTGAGCTTGAACCACAAGGGCACCTCAGCCAACGCAACTATGCGATCCATGCTACAAACACACTTGAGTGTAATTCTAATGTATAACCGTTGATTATCATGGCGTCAAATAACTTGGTGACGAAAATTAGATGTCGAATTACTTGACGACTAAGTTCCATGGAACGTAATAATGATGCATGTTCTTAATGTATGTGTTTGATTATCATGTGTCGGTGAATGATAGCCGCATACCACCATATCCTACTTCTGGATGCATGCAATATCCTATCCGTAGGGTGCATACGTTTTGTGATGGTAAACGGAGCTTATTCCTAAGTCTCCATTCTTGTTTATGCAAACCTAATCTAGCTCTTCTGAGCATCGATTCTAACCTAGCTCTCTCGAGTCTTAGGTTCTTTCTTTAGACTCTCTCCCGAGCAGCTCTAAAGGTGCGATGGATGCATATATAAAATAAGGTAATAACATAAACTTGGCTAACGCATGATTATTCCTATCTTTAGTGAAAAATAGCTTGCATTACATAATGCGACCAAGCACTTTCCCTCCCGGGCAGTTAGTTGTTGCTGACCTTACTCATAGAAAAGCGTTGCGTTAGCTTCACACTAAGCAAATAAGGTTTTCTCACACACTCACGCAACGCACACCTCTCGGTGTTTGCTATATGCTTCATATCTCTAACCCACATGACTAAGAATGCGATACTCTAGCAATCTCACTAAGTGATGCAATGAAAGTTAAGGATGCTAAGTAAAAAAGATGGAGATAGAATCGGAGGAAATACAGAAATGCATTGAACACATAATGTATTAATTCCTTAATCACAATACAATATAAGAAAAGGAGAGAAAATGAAATGACCAGCTAGAAGCAATGTCTTGCATCCAGCGGATGTGCATCAAGGTTGTCAGTGGTGCCATGGATGGGCGGTGAAGCTGACTCTCTCGAGATCTAACTCCGATCGAAGGCTCCGGTCGTCACTCGGAATGGAGGAAGGAGATGAAGAACTCTCAAGCTTTCTTCTCATGCATTTGTCTGGATCGCAGGATAACCCTGGATAAGTTGAAATTCTGCTCATCGGCTTCTTTATATAGAGCTTGGATTACCGACAGCATTAATGGACTACTCTGATTCTGACATTCGCGACGCGTTAGTCCTTTTCTGAATCTCTGCTGCTAACGGCGTGGTAGGTGAAATGTCAACATCATCTTTTGATTTTCT
>NC_052356.1:2070680-2089823 GCF_009727055.1 Benincasa hispida | reverse complement strand
TCTTCGTTTTGGCGTTACCCCCACATTGTCATAGCGGGGCATCACAACTTCGGTTGCGTTCCTATGGATATTCAATCTCAACTCAATTGTTACTTGATTTGGCTTGTACCCGATAAGGAGGAGTTGCGCGTTATGCCGTTGATGCCTGGTCGACTTAACGCTTTCGTTTTGTGTTTGCCCCCACGTGTGGGTCATGCGGACGATCTACAATATACGGGTAGAGATGCCTTTCACAAACTTAACTCTTATCAACATGGTTTCCCCAATTGCCGTTGACAGTGGAGTTATTATATCTAAAAATTCTCTTCCACTTTTTTTTTTTTGGCCAGGAGAGGATGTGGCGCCACATTGTTCGAGCCTCGGAATCAGCCCTTAAGGGAATAATTTATCTACTTACTGCGACATTTCTTGTGTAGCTGTGTTCCCAGCTCCCTAATCAGACGAATCCTCAAGATGGTAGGCTTATGAGTCGGCGATCTAGCCACTCTCACCCATACAAATCAAATGATCACCCTCATAGGCAGGAGTTCACAACTCACTCAGGATTCAGGTCATGTTACCTATAGTCATCCTGGTGAAATGTAAGTCTCTATTATGAATGGCGTTATATAATGAGACTAAACATTTCGTGGTCCGGTCTTATATAAACTCTTATGTATAGAATATCCCCACTCACATGTCTATACATGAGTGATAAGGATCAGATCATTTGTAGCACTTTACAACAATTGTAACACCTACAAAGTGGGTCATACTCTTAGTGTCACCGGGATAAGGTACCCAACCTTATCCATCTACTACAGACCATTTAGATTATCACTTAAACATGATCCACTCGTATGTCTCTACATACATGTTTAAGCTACAAGATAACCTTGGATGTTAGTTTATTGGTTTATGGTTAATGCAACTAAAATATGGAAGAAAATATCATATATTTTATTAAAGAAACAATGAGTTTGGTCAAAACATTTACAAACTCTAAGACCCTACGAGATTTAGGGCATCAATCCCAACAGTTTGAGAAAATTTATGATCATGCCTTTTCACTGATTCGTATATGTTTCAAACGTTTTCTGACTATGTTTACAATTTGAGATTCATTTAATTATTTGAGCTTTTGTAAATATTTGATATTGATTAAATGATTTCTATAATAGTTTTCAAAATAAAACACTACGTTTGTAATAAAATACCACTCATTGGGCTTCCCAACTCATTCTTTTCATTTTGTTCCCCTCCCACGCCCCTAGGTAGCAAAAGTATTTAGGGTGCCACTTGAAGAAAGTATTTCGGGTGCCACTTGAAGACAAGGTCTGCCACTGCATTGGACTTTCCATATAGTTCTAGAACATTAGATTTATGTCTGTATATATAGTTGATTATGGGACCTAGAAGATAATTCATATAGTGTGGGGTACAAGTAGATATGGTTGTATAACTTTAATATATATTAATATTTATGTGAGCTTGGGTTGTTAAATCATATTATTGTTAGAATAAATAGAATATATTGAATATCAAGTTAAGCAAGTTCATGCGGACAGTAACTATTGCAAAAAGGGTTGGTATTTAATGTCTTCACATCTTCTTCTAGGCTAAAAAGGTAATCTAGGAGGGGGTGTGACATCAAACGTAAACCTGTCTCTTATACACATCTAGATGTGTATAAGAGACAGCTCCTTGCACTCTTCTTTGTCTTTTATAAGTGTCATCGGGCCAACCTTTATTGGTGAATTTGAATTTTTATTTATGTCTTTGCTTCAATATTCCAACCTCATTTGTTATTATTATTATTATTATTATTATTATTATTATTATCATTATTATTTTAAGAAAACACTTTATCGGGCCAAGATTAAACTGTCCAAGGGTAAAGTGCCTTAGCACCAGAAGGTCAGTCTCGACCTCAAATTCTTGAGGTGGCACACTACTCGGGCACCGAGATCCCTTTTCGCCTCTTACTTCAATTTCTCCTCAAGACCACGTTGATTTTTTTTTTTTTTTTGGGTTTATGCATAAGCATATTTCTAATTTCATCTTTGTGTGAAAGTGGGCTCAAACCGAGTCAAAAATATTTTTTATATATATTTTTATTTGTAAAGAGCTTCAAATCATGTTATTGTAGGATAAAGGGGCTCCTTCGCCACGAGGTCAACCTCAGCCTCTGTGCCCAAGGCCAAGTCATGCCAATCGGGCGTAGACCTCTCATTACGCTCTATCTCAATTTTAAAGGTCTCTGTTAGTCACTTTTTATCTATCTAATCCTTTATTTTTGCGAGAATTATGTTAGTTAGTCTCTAATCAAAAAAGAAAGAGGGGCGACCTCAGTCTCTTTTCGTAATCATTGTTTTTCCTAAATCAATCTCAGTAGATTAGTTTCTAACGTATCCTTGGTCGGAGTCTTCACACTTAATTCTTCAGTCTAACCTCGGCCTCAGCCTCGCTTGGCCCGAGTTCACCTCGGCCTCTATTTTTCGTTTTTGTCGTCTCGATTTATCTCTATCTTGATGTTGCCTCTTACATGGTTTTCAACTATGAGTGTTAAATTTTCTATAGTGAAATGTGGACAACTTTGACTGAACTTCTCAAGTCCTTTTTTTTGGGTAGATCTTGCTTTTTTGGAATTTTCGAAATTTGAGCCAAATCTTGATCCACTCTTTATGCTTCATGCAACCTTTTAAATTTCAGCTTTGCCTCTTTCCTTGAGGGATGAGGCCGACCCACGCTTATAATACTATGGTGATTTTTTTGCGTCTCCAAGAGTTTCGCGATTTGAGCCAAGGTTTCCACCTTTGCCTCTAAAGCCACAAACTTCACCTCCACCTTTTTTTTAAGTGACCGAGGTCGAGGTGGGCGTAGGGCAAATGTATTTTTTTATTAATCATCCTGCTACTCTCCCGGGATATTGTTCTTTATTCGATTCGCCTCCAGTGTGTTTGTCCATCCCATTGTAACCTTTAGTATTTTTTTTTTAAAGTTTGCTAAGGTCGTAAACTTCTTCTCCACAGACGACGCCAACTGTTGATGGCAGAATTCCAGTAGGAAGACTCACCTGACCTTCACATGCCTTCGACACTAAATTTATAATTTCGGAGAAGGAAGACGACCTACAAGATAAGAAAAGAAAATACCTACTTAAATAATAATAATAAATAATAAATAAATAAATAAAGATATCTTTTTTATTTTTTTATTTTTTATGTTTTGTTTCTTCTTTTTTTAATGATTCATTTTCTTTAAGGTTGAATTTGGTCCTACAGTCAACATGAGCATAGGATATAGTGTTTGTACTATCGACCTCAAGATTAGAGATTCGATTCCCTCACCCCACGCTTTAATTATATTACCTTTGGGAAAAAAATGGTCATACACGTGGATATATGGTTTCTCTTCTTAAAAAAATATCGTTTAAACCTTCGTTGGACTTAAAGAAGCTACGTCTATAGAGTCGGGTCATGTCTAAATTGTGCAAAATCATGTCAACCGTCGATCTCACTCCACTTCTGATTCTTCTTCATCTTTCTTACTTAATGTTCTGAAATACTGTTCTTGATCATTGTTGCTTAAGAGAAATACATGATTTTTTTGGAAATGCGTCCCCGATTTTCCCACTGATTACGTGTTTTTGTTCCACTCTGTAGCGTTTTACGTTGCTCTCGAAGTGAAGGAGTACCCCTGCTACACTTGAGGCGGAAGTTCAGGCAGTGATCGGAAACCTTGGTACATGAATTCATCTTCGTTTGGATCTTCTCGGGTTTTTTGTCCCTTTCTGGCTGTGAAGTTTGTTCATGTGATGTCCTATTCTGTTGTTGAGCCAAACTGTTATGTTTCTTTCAGAGAATTAGGGCAATCTGAGATTTTTTCGGAAACTGTTTATGGATTTCTGTGATCCAAAATAGTGGTATTTTTCAAAATAACATTGGGATGTTTTTCAGTATATGCATTTTGAGTTTTGAAATTTAATATATACATTTCATTTTTGTTAAATTAAAATATGTATGATGTAATATATTGTAAATTATATGATACTGTGAAATAATAATTATACAAAATTTATAACATTGAACGTGTTCTCAAATTATTTAACAATAGTTGATATTCAAGCTAATAATTAGTTGATGATTACAAGTATCTTTATAGTTTATTAATATATTACCAAACAAATTTTGAACCATGGATTAAATTGGGATGTGGAATCTTAATCTGTTACCAAATACACACAGATTCTATGAATCTTTTGTTTTCAAATTTTTGTTTTTCATATTACTATCCGAACACACCCTTATCTTCCATGTGTTCGTTTTCCATCACCCGATTCGGCAGATATGTGGATGAAAATAGGGTTCAGTACAAGAATAAGTGATAATTAGATTCGGCATTTGAGTTCGAATCTTATATCATCGTTTTGTCTGCATTGCAATAATTGATCTATGTATTAGGCTTATTGATCATTAAAGATAATATAAGATCTGGTTTTAACTAAAACGTTAGCCCCATTTGGTAATATATATATATATATATATATATATATATATTTTTTGATATTTGAAAATTAAGCCTATAAACACCCCTTTACCTCTAGGTTTCTTTGCTTTGTTATCTACTTTCTGCCAATGTTCTAAAAAACTAAGTTATGTTTTGAAAACTAAAACAAAAAGTAGTTCTTACAAACTTTTTTTTGTTTTAGAATTTGGCTTAGAATTCAATTATTTTACTTAGGAAAAATTAAAACCATCGTAAGAAATTGGAGGGTCGGTTTAATGGAGGCATTAAAGTGATGGCTATTATTAGTTTGAAGCAGTATTTATTTGTGATTATTGGAGATATAATGCAGTATATGCTCGATAATATTTTGTATTTTGGACTCTCTTATTTAGAAAGTCACTTTAATGGTTGAATTTCACTTGCACTTTCTATCTGTTGTCATTCAGAGCTAAATCAATTAGATAAAGCCACGAGGGTTATTTGTGTTGCATAAAATTGGTGAAATTCCTTCTCCATGTGGTTCAGAGAATACATCATTGGTCCATTTATTAGTAGCTAATCTGTACCGCTCAAATTCACTGTATACTACTTAGCAAGCATATTGTAGTGCAATCGTTCTGTTCAAGTAGATATCTCTTTTTTCTCTTAGGTTAGGATTGTGAAAGATGATACAGTAACACAAATCCAATACAGATTTTTCTTTATAAATTATAAAGAACATTGATTAGTTCTTAGACCTACTGAGGAGTTTCTCTTCTTCCAAAATTGCATTGTCCTGAAATATTTGCGGTAGATAATTGATCACCTACATGGCTACTAATGAACTTTCTGTAATAACCTGTACAAAGTCTGATCTTTTTATTTCTCAATTACATGGCTTGTAATGAACCTTTTGCTTTTCCAGGCAATGATTACACCAATAGCAGTAGCATTTGCAGTGTGTCTTCTTGGATGGGTTTATCAAGCACTGAAACCTTCACCTCCAAAGATATGTGGATCAGAAAATGGCCCTCCAGTGACTTCACCTAGAATAAAGCTTAATGATGGGAGGCATTTGGCCTACAGAGAATTTGGAGTTCCCAAGGAAGAGGCACAATACAAAATCATTATGTGTCATGGCTACAATAGCTCCAAAGATATGTTCTTACCTGCCTCCCAAGTATGAGATCGTTATTCTTTGCTTAGTCATAAATGTCTCCATCTGAGCAGTGTTTAAGATTTTTTGCAGTTATAAAAATGCATTTAAATTCCAGAATTTCTTAAACTTGTTGTCCTTGGAATGGTCAAGGTTGAAAGATTTGTTTCTAAGCTCCTCACATTGGTGATGAGTGATGAGCATGAATGAATAAATTAGATTTTGGTAATTGCACTTTGTTTGAGAAAGTTTTTACCTTAAACCTAATGTAATTTGATACTTTCCTCAAATCATAGTGTGTGACTGACATTATTTGGACTGTTAAATTGAAGGTAACGATTTAAGTGAAAATATAGTGCATCTTTTTTGTTTTAGGTGATAATATATCTTTGACTCTTGTAATTTGATTCTAGCCTTATCACATTTTCTTTCCATATTTATTTTACAAGGTCCTCTACCTCGCTGATCAATTGAAGTGAGAATCCCTTTGCTTCTGTCTTATCATTCAATCATATATTCATATTTTTTATTTTCAGGAATTTATAGATGAGCTCAAGATATGTATAGTGTTATATGACAGAGCTGGTTATGGAGAGAGTGACCCATATCCAGCACGTTCGGTGAAGTCTGAAGCATTTGACATTCAAGAATTAGCTGACAAATTGCACCTTGGCACAAAATTTTATGTAATTGGATGTTCAATGGGAGCATGCGGTATTTGGAGCTGTCTAAAATTCATTCCACACAGGTGTTTTTTTCTTCATTTCACTGCGATCAATTGTTTTTCTTTTCAATTTTTTGGCTTTTTCTATACACTTTCACCAACTCTTAATGGAGCATTATTTGCAGACTTTTAGGAGCTTCCCTAGTGGTTCCTTTTGGGAATTTCTGGTGGCCTTCAGTTCCTTCTGCTTTATCACTACGGGCTTTTAGGAAGCTTCCTCGATCTTACCAACAAACATTTCAGATTGCACATTACACACCTTGGTTATACCACTGGTGGAAGACACAGAAATGGTCCCCTACCTTGGGGGTTGATGGCATGTTCTGTGATTCAGATGCAGAGATATTAAAGAGACTGTCCGGAGGCTTAAACCATAACCCGGTACTTTTCTTTTCTATAATAATAAATCAATGATTGATTAGCATATGATTCTAGATGCATGATGGAGGCACACTTGATCCAACTTTCCTAGTTTTATTTGACTTTTAAGCATTAGAGGCAATTTGGAAAAATATCTATGACTTATTTTTTCTAGAAACTCTTTAGATTGACAAAAGCGTGTTTAGCCAATGAAATAACTTTATGGTGTTTGGTTTTAGAAGTCATTTGATAATTGTAAAATAAGTAAAATATTGGTGCATTTAGTGGATCCACATTTTGCTTCTTTCAAGAATGTTTTTCTTTGAAAGCACAATACTTTACAGTTATCCCAAAATAATTCTTAAAGTGTTTGTGTTTTAGTGATTTTACATTTTTGAAATGTACTTTTGACCATATAAACAAACATCATAATAAATTTGGGAAGTTTTTTAATTAGGTAAAAGAACTACCATTCTAAACGGAGGTCAAACTCTTTGCTTGTTTCATCAATTGATATCTTGGTGCTTTATGATATTGGTTGTAGGCATGTAGTACTGTAATTGCCTTTCTTTCGAGTCTTTTTCATATTGTGATACACATGACAATGAAACATATGTCCCGGAAATTTAAAATTTAGACCAAGAAAAAAAAAAAGAAAAAAGATAGGTCAGTCCGTTGCTTCTATTATCGAATTTGAATATATTTCACCTAATTCACATCTTTAATACATTTGAATATCAACAGCATTTTGACAGAGTTATGCTTCAAGTTAACATGTTTGACATAATTCATATGCCAAATCAGTTATACTTCTTTTGCAACCAAATTTAGGAAAAAGTGACGCAACAAGGTGAAGATGAATCACTTAACCGAGACATACTGACTATATTGGGAGAGAAATGGGAGTTTGATCCCATCACCGATGTGAGCAATCCATTCCCTGACAACAGTGGCTCTGTTCATCTTTGGCAAGGTTATGAAGACCGTGTCGTTGCTTATGAGTTTAATCGTTTTATAGCAGAGAAACTTCCATGGATTCAGTATCATGAAGTTCCTGACGGTGGCCATCTAATGATTCATGATGCTGAAAAATTTGAGGCTATAATAAGGGCACTTTTGGCCAGATAAGTTCATCCTTATCGGGTGAGGCTGCCATTGTGTAATGTACTGTTGTATTGTATTAGTTTCATTATATCCACGAAAAATTTCCATTCAGTAGTGGGAACGAACTGATCCTTCTGGCTGAATGGCAATTCATTTTGCTGCTGCTGCTTGTGTTATGTAGCTGGACTCAGCTTAGAACAGCTTTGTTAAGGTGATAGATCATATCCAAAATCAAATCTATAGCTTTTATTTATGTTGTTTAGCAATAATTGACTTCTATTTCAATTGATTGAACTTAAACTTGTGTCCTTAGAATTGGTATTCTGAGTTTCTGTTCCTTCTAGAATCATAGAGAGAGTTGTGTAATCAATTCTTCTAGTAGAGAAGAGGTAGGAAGAATGAGAAAACTGAGAATATCTTAAGATTCCCTTTTGATTACTTGCATGGATCTGTCATTTGGTCCCACAATAATGGCATCAGAGCATCTTGCTCTGCATGATTCCATTCCCATTCTCATTTCTTCTCTATTCTTTACTCAAACTTTATTGTCCTTTTTTTCTTTTCTAACAATGGTTACACAATTTTAAACTAGGCAACAATTAACTTGATTTGACACTCACGTTTTGGAAGTAATTTTGATGGTGACCTTTTTCCGTAAAATATATCTCTATCGATTCAATTAGATTAGGTTTGATAGTCATCTTAGGGAAAATTGTGTATTAGGTTTGTGATATGAATCGCATCAAATTATTAATTATATTTATTTAATAATTTTGATGTAATTTTCTTATTTTTCAATTTATCATTTCTAAAACATTAAATAAGAGTACTAAGTTATTTTACTAAGGTTTACGATGTGGCACACATTAAGGTTTTGAGAGGCTATATAAGGTCTGACCATTAGGTTGTACGAGTTAATTTTCCTCCATGTTGATGAGGGAGATTCATCATCAACCTTTTGCAATTCTTGATCTAGGGTTGCATGCTTGAGCATTCAGAAAAGGTTGATCAACTTGCTTGTAGGTTTGTGTTCAAACCTTGAGTAGAGGGACTAGTTCCCTTTATCTATTGGTCTTCGATGAAGGCTCTTAATCTACAAATTTGCTAGGTCTTCATATCATAGTTAAAAATCAATCTCAGTTGGGTAGTAGCATCGAGAATAATGCTAAGAATGCCAATAAGCCAACAATGTTTGATTTTGGGAAATTTTGGCTGAATCGGTGACTGAACTTGCTATTTTAGGAATAGAATAGTAGAGTAAAATAAGTGTAATTTAAACGTAATTCATTTTATAGAATAATGTTTAAAAAATTGTAAATGTGAGGTTATCAAGTTGCGAAATTTTGGTAGACGCAAGTGTATGGACAAGATAGAAGTACTAACGATGAACCAAAGAGGGGAAAAGTCAAGTTAATTAAACTACCATATATTTCTGTTACGTGTTCATCTCTTTATACATTTTGTTTTGAACAGGAAACAATCTCCTGTTAACAACATTCTTTCCTTCGGACAAATGATAATACAACGTTATCACTTCTCCCTTCCACTTCCTATCCAATTATCCCATTCTTACACTTAATCAAAACTTGAGTCTCTCTTCATTCTGTTCTATCAATTTGTTCTTGTGCTGTAGGATTTAATATTTATTTGTCAAACTGCCAAGTGGATTCAAGACTTTGATTTATGGACAGTAAAACATGAAGAAGACAAATAACACACAGTTGTCTGCTATAAATTTTTAATGGTTCAAATATCTTCCATAGTTCCTCTTCCTTGCAGGCTTCTGCTCTGGGAATTGGGCTCTTATGGGGCGAAAGGATCTGCTTTGCTCTTCTTCGAGGATGATTTTTATGGCGGTGGTTGTTTCGGTGGTCGGTCTTTTTGGACTGGTTTTTCAGGCCACACAGTTGCCTTCTCCACAGAACAGTGTGGAATCAGTGGGCTTATCTGTTTCTTCTCCAAGAATCAAACTCAGAGATGGAAGATTTTTGGCTTACAGGGAGAGAGGAGTGAGCAAAAATGATTCCATCTACAGGATCATTGTTTCCCATGGTTTTGGAAGCTCCAAGGATATGAATGTTCTAGCCAGTCAGGTATGGTTTCTGACCCTCAAGTAGAATCTCAACTTGTATAATTAAGATCTATGATGTCTTGCTTCTAAACTGGAATGTGGGATAGATTATTATGGGATTGGCTGGATGGATAATTCAAATTTAGGAGAAAAATGAGATTTTCTCCGCTTTCTGAGAGTGAGATTTTTTTAAACTCTTTGCTGACGTCAAATTTGGGGTAAAATTACCGAAAAGGAACTTCGTGCACGCGGAATGAGCTTTCTCGCTCTCTTACTCGTGTACTCTCACTCTCTTACTCTCACTCTTACACTCTAGCTCTCTCACTCTCTTTCTTCTCATAGATCTCTCTCCTCTCTCCCTTTCTCTCACGGTCTCACTCTTGCACTCTCGCTATTTGGCATTTGGTCCCGTTCGGTAATGCACACGGGATAAAGGACTAAGAAGAAGAAGATGATCAGAGTTGCTAGTGTGGACTCACCGGAGCTAATATATGGTCTCGTCAAAGTTGGTCACACTAGAAGAAGGAAAAAAAAAAAAAGAAATAAGAGTAATTTTATAAAATTGTTTGATGATGAGATAAGCAAAAGGTGAAAATTTTTACGTTTTAAAAAGTAGGGCAAAATCATTTTGGACCTTGAGAATGAGTCTTTTAATCAATTTTCCCATTAATATACTATTTAAAATTTCATAATGACATTATAAGCTAAAGGTGGAAAAATGTTGAAAAGTTTCAGGCCTAAACTCGCATTGTTTTAGTTTTGACGATCTCGTACTGATATAGATGTTGTTATATATATGTACTTAACATCTTTCTCATTTATCATTGATTTGGAACTATATTTACATCCTAAACCAAGCTAAATTTTTTTTGTTGGTTTAGAAATAATATTAAATTAAAGCAAACCCAAATCAGATGGGAGAGTTTTTAGTTTTAGAGGCCTAACTTTCAATCCTCAAGCTTTTGAGAGTCAATTCCTATTTCCAATATTATGTCAAATGAGGTGAATTCCACTCTGCTTTATTTTGCAGGAACTAATAGATGAGTTGGGGATCTATTTTATTCTATTCGATCGACCCGGGTACGGAGAAAGTGATCCAAATCCAAGCCTGACAGTAAAAAGTGAAGCATTTGACATTGAAGAACTTGCTGATCACTTGCAAATTGGTTCCAAGTTTTATGTGATTGGTGTCTCAATGGGATCATATTGCATTTGGGGTTGCCTTAAATACATACCAAACAGGCAAGCCACAAAACTCAAATTCTATCTTTCATGTTTTCCTTTTTCAGCTTCAGTCATTTCAAACTCTAAAAGAATTGCCTGCAGGCTAGCTGGTGCAGCGCTGATTGTCCCAACTGTTAACTATTGGTGGCCTTCCCTTCCTCATAGTCTGGTAAGCAAGGATTACAGGAGACAACTTGTGCAATGGGCTTTCCGGTTTTCGCGCTACGCCCCGGGATTGTTATTTTGGTGGATTACTCATAAATGGATACCCTCAACTGCTGTCCTGGAACGAAATCCCATGTTCTTCAGTGATCGAGATATCGATATCTTGAAGTCGATTCCAGGATTCCCAATGCTCACACAGGTAACATCTGTTTGTGTGAAACAAAAATGACATGAACTTTCAGTTTTAGAAAAGTGAAAACTTTACAGCCACATGCTTTCCATCTATAGCTAAAATACCATAATTTGGATCAATAGAGTAATCTTACCTGTAATGCAAGAACCAATAAATATGTGTATAGAAATTATATATTCTTTCCTTGGTTTCCATTAAACACAACAGGGGAGTGTTTGGCCCACCAACTTCATACGTTAGTGTTAAACAACTCAACTTCAATAGTAAACACTATTGAAGTTTGCACATTTATCGAAAAACTCCGTATTTCCCTCTTTCTTTATTTTGTATGTTTATCGAGGAACTCCATCTTACAACTCTACATCTAAAACATAGATTTCCTAACACTAACTCCATACTTCATAACTCAACTCAGTGTCCCAAAAATCCGTTAAAAGCTAATTAAAATAGTTGGTATATTGAAGTATTTGTTTCGGTTATAGAATAAACTACGGGAAAGAGGCGTTTTCGACACCCTTCGTCGTGACTTTATGGTAGCGTTCGGAGAATGGGGGTTTGATCCTATGAGTCTAAGCAATCCTTTCCCTGAAAATGGAAGCTCAGTGCACATATGGCAGGGTTATGAAGACAGAGTTGTGCCATTTCAACTTCAGAGATATGTTTCTGGGAAGCTGCCATGGATTCAGTATCATGAAGTTCCTGATGGAGGCCATTTGATCGTGCATTATAGAGGTTTGTTTGAGGCCATATTAAGAGCCCTTCTAGTTGGAGAAGAATTTTGTACTTATCCTAAGCCAAATTTGTCCAATATTATAGTTTGAATTTGTTCTCATTTGTTCTGCATTGTGAATGTTTATGTGCATATTTTATTTTCCTTTTGGAATTTTCAGATGTAGAAAGCAATTTGATGAATTGAAGGTGTTAGTAATTTTTTTATATATGTATCAAACTTCTAGGTCAATAACATATACTATATGTCAGTTGAGTTATATTTGTTTTGACATGTTATAAACTTTTTGTGAAGCTTTTGTCTAAGTAAAATAGTTTCTTTTCCATATAATGGTAGATCGAAAATTTCATATCTGATACAAATTCATATAAAGTTAATTACAAAATTCATGTGTAATAGATCTTCATTTTTTGATTTTGTATTCGATAAATTTGTGATATATTTGTAGGGATTTTTACATAAGAAGCCTATCTTTAGCCATATATTTTCATAAATGTCTTTAAATTTGATTTTTTTCAAAAAGGTCTTTTAGTATTATTTTTGGACAGTTTTACCCTTTTTTATATTTATTTATATTCATTTTATATATTATTTTTCCTATTTTCAAAGCTACTTTAGTGATGGAGAGAGAAAATACAAGAAAATGCATTTAATTAGTTTTTCTCATTTATCAATTAGAGAGAAAATGTATTTATTTTAATTTTTTCTATTTTACAATTTGAAAAAAAAATGCGTTTAATGAAATTCTATTTTCTATGTTGGTTTTCACATATCAATTTATTGATTTTTTACGGATTAATGGTTATTTTAAATATACCTTAGAATATTTTGATGGATTCATGATTATTTTAAATATACCTTAGAACATTTTGTTAGGTATTTGAAAATATTCTAACTAATATATGAAATATACTACCGTTTATAATTTAGAGATTGACTCAATGCTGGACATAAATCACAGTATAAACCAATTTATAAAATATATCACAGTATAAAAATCTTCATAAATTTTCATTTACACCACAGTATATATATCATAATACAAGAAGTTTAAATAAAAAAAAACACTTATTTATATCAAATAAACGAATATATATACCACACTATATATCAAATTTTCTATAAAAGCTAAAAAAAATACATATACAATACGTATAAAAAATAAGGAAAAAATAAAGTTCATCTTCATATAGGGGTTTATAATACATAATCTTCCATCTTCATCTCTTCTTCTTCAGCCATGGCTACCACAATCTCTCTCCCCGTTGTTGTCAACCGGATTTGCTTGCCCTATCGTGTCGTCGGCCGAATCTGCTCAACCGATCACCATCGATTCGCCCCACACCATCCACACCATCCGTTCGTCCCAAGTTGTTCGTGTCATTTCGTGTTGAGCCATCAATTCACCCTACAGTGGCGTTTGCAACTCACACCGTTGGAAGGAGAAAAGAGAATGAGAGGGAAGAAGAAAAGAGATGGAAGATGAAGAAATTGGTGTGAATTATGGGGGAGAGAATATATGAAATATATTATTGGGGAGAGAAAATATATATGGGGGAGAGAGAATATGCATGAGAGAGAGAATATGCATAGAGGAGAGAGAGATAAATAAATATATAACATGGTGTTAGAGTGTATCAGCATGCAGGAGAAGCAACAAGGATCAATAAGCATTCTAATTCATTAATTTTGGCTATAAATAAAGCATGCTCATACAATAATAAGAGAGTTTCAAGATATACCTTTGTAGAACTTCTTGAAACTCGAATTCAGCTGTAAATCTTTTCCAAATCTTCGTGTGAACCACCTCAAGGCCTTCATTACTATTCTCTTGGAGCCTTGGATTGAGTTGTGGGACTCAAAATAAGCTTGAATATAGAGAATTTGAAGAAGAAGCTCACTGATGCAACTTAAAGAACACCTTCTTCAACCTCTCAAGTTTTCAGCATAAGTATATCAGTTTTTGCATGCTCAATTCGCAGTCCAATCTTCCCTATTTATTGCAAGACCAACATGAAAAGAAGATAGCTCCATAAAGAGCACCTCATGCTTGGAAGATTGAATCAAGAATAAGATGGGAAATGAGTGAGCTCTATGGTTGTGAAAGTGGAGTTCTCCCACTTTTCTATTTTTGTGTTTTTCAATCTTTTTCCAGTTTTGTTTTTATAAATTGATTTCCAAAGCCAATTTTGTTTTCAAAATTGAAAACTTTATTAATTTTAAAAAATTAATTTTCTAATAAAATTAATATTAATTAATTAATTAAACAATTTAATTAATTCTAATTAATTTAATATCAAATATTAAATTAATTTTACACAAAATCCACCATCATGAATCCTTATTTATGAATTTAATATTTAAATCATATTTAAATATTAATTCTCCAATTCTGTTTAATTCTAAAATTAAACGCGTAATTATAACACATATAATTACTAATTCCCTTAATTCTAATTTGAACGTTTCAAATTAACTTATCATGCTACTCTAAGGCTAATCCATTTACAAGCTAGTAAGGAGACCTCGTGGACCTACAGATCATGGGCTTCAACGATCCAAGATTAATTGGCTAAACTCTTTACACCAAATTAACCCCTATTCGTTAACTAATGGGTCACTCCACTAAAGCCCATAGTTACACTCCCCTCACTGTAGATATATTATGTCCACTCGATATAACTATGATTAGTAAGTTAACCCTTCAAAGGTTGTTCGTAATAATGGTTGGGTCAAATGCCTGTTTTACCCCCGGATTACCTCTTGTTCCTTAAGTCTCACTGATTCTCTAATGAATGATTGGTTTATGATCCGATCAAAAAACCGAGTCCCTCTCGAGCCAATGAGAGGGTGGGCAGTCTTGATGTCCATTTGCCATATCTCATAATCATAAAATGTGGCTATGGACAGAAGTATCATGGTAGACTTTAGCATGACAATATATGAGAAAGTTTCCTCATAGTCCACTCCATTGACTTGGGTATAACCCTTTGCCACGAGTCTAGCCTTAAAAGTTTGCACCTTTCTGTCTACACCTCGTTTTTGCTTGTAGATCCACTTACACCCTACAGGTTTTACCTCATCAGGCTGATCTATAAGTTCCCAGACGTTATTGAAGTACATAGACTCCATTTCCTGGTTCATGGCCTTAATCCACTCATCCTTGTCAACATCCTCCATTGCTTGCTTAAAAGACAATGGATCCTTGACCCCATCATTAGAAATGACGTTTTAGGCTTCAGTCAAACCCATGTAACGTTTCGATGGGTTCATAACCCTCCCACTACATCGAAGCAATCTTAACTCTTGAGCTGGTTGACTAGATGTATTGACCTCAACAACTCTTGTTGATCTATCGGTCTATTCAACAACTCTTGTTGAACTCTCAATAGTCTCAATCTCACTAGAAATCTCACGTAAAACAAGCTTACTTCGTGGTTTATGATCCCGGATGTGGTCTTCTTCTAAGAAGATAACATTTGTAGAAACAAACACTTTTTTCTCACTCAGGATCATAGAAATATCCACCCCTCGTTTCCTTGGGGTAGCCTACAAAGAAACTTTCGAATGAGGTTCCAACTTCTTTAGGTTAGTCACAAGCACGTGAATCGAACACCCCAAATCCTGAAGTGGCGTAAACTACCTTTACGACCTCTCCACAACTCAAAAGATGTTTCAGAAACACTTTCGAGGGAACGTTGTTCAAAATATAACATGTAGTCTCCACTGCAAAACCCCAAAACGAGTTTAGAAGATGAACATAACTCATTATAGACCGAACCATGTTTAACAAGGTTCTGTTTCTCCTTTCTGATACACCATTCTGCTCAGGTGTACCTGGGATCGAGAGTTGGGACGTAATCCCATGTTCTATCATATAATTCTGGAATTGAAGGACCATATACTCTCCATCATGATCAGATCGTAGTGTTTTTATCTTCTTACCTAACAAGTTTTCAACTTCAGCCTTATACTCCTTGAACTTGTCAAAGACTTCAGACTTACGTTGCATTAGGTAGAGATACTCGTACCTTGAATAATCATCTATAAAAAAGATGAAATATTCATACCCACCTCGAGCCCTAACACTCATCGGACTACAAAGGTCTGAATGTACAAGCTTCAAAGCTTCCTTGGCTCTATAACCTTTTCCAGTAAAAGGTCGTTTGGTCATCTTGTCTTCAAGGCATGATTCACACACCGGCAAGGAGTTTTCTTCTAAACTCTTTAGAAGTCCACATTTCACCAACTACTCAATCCTATTGAGGTTCATGTGACCTACCTTAAATGCTAAAGATGAGCGTTTTCCTTAGGTGAAACTTTTGGTCTTTTAGCTGTTGTCTCTGTACTGAACATTTTAGTGTTAAACAAGGCTTTTATGACTAACGACCTTAGTACATATAAGTTACTTTCCATTGAACCAAAACCAATCTCCATTCAATTCTTGAAATTAAATACTTTACTTTCAGAAAAGGAGACGATATAATCTTGTTCAATGAGACAAGAAACTGAGATTAAATTCCTCTTGATATGAGGAACTATGAAAACATTATCCAGTAATAGATAACATTTCTTGTCTAAAAATAACTTCAACCTACCTACAGCAATAGCTTAAACAATCTCACCATTACCGACTCAAAGAGTCATCTCTCTCTGTAGCAACGTTTGCCAGGAACTAAATCCTTGGTAAGAGGAACTAACGTGGTTAGTAGCACCCGAATCAAGGATCTAGGCAGAATCATCATTCTCTACCAAACACGTCTCCAAGACCAATAAAGCATATTTAATGCCTTTAGACATCCTCCTCTTGTGGAGAGTAGTGGGATCAGTATCAGAACCTAAGTAAGCTCCAAGTTCCATGTCAAAGAACACTTTTCGTCGATGAACTTTAATGGAGTCTGCAACATTTGCTTTCTCTTCTTGGAGTTTAATTTGGGAACTGACACTAATGGTTTTATCATTCATCCCTTTGTGCTCAAAAAGTAAGAACTTACATTTAAACAATTCTTGCAACGAGTCCATGATCTCACGTGCAATGACCATGTTCTCAACCCTCTTGGCCAAAACATCAGGTATGCTAGCCAATATGTGAAGCCGGGCCAATGAATTAGCCTTCATTCACACCTTATATGCATTATGAACACTTCGCGGTGCATCAAGGATCAGGACTTGAGGACACTCCTCAACTATGACAAACTAGAGATAAATAACGGAAAAATGTAGTTTGACATTTTTGTTAAAAAGAAACAAATTGATCTATATTAGACTTAGTATAACTCTAAAACATCCAATTAATTTTAGCAAAAACTAAATGAACCTCCTTTAACATATAATTTTTGTAATGATGCTTCAGTGATTTAGGATAAAAGCTACCGAAGGGTAGTTAGTTGTCCCTTCACTGAACTGAGACATTCTCAACTAATTATTACACCAGAATAACTCTTATTCCTATAATAATTAGTCATCATTGATTTGGTCGATAATTCATTAACTAGCTTAACAATTTCTCGTAAGTGTGACCCTTTATTTTAGACTCTAAAGTTCCATTCTATTGAACGAACCGAAGGGAAAAGCCTATTGGAGCAAAAACTAAAGCGATCCTATCCATTTCTAGAGTTCGCCTTATTATTGACCTATGCATAAACTATTCAAAGGGGGACGCTCCCAGGACTCCTTGAGGTCGTGCAATAAAATCTCATGGTGCAAACTAATGAAGGAGACCGTAGGATAACTTGACACACATCCCTCTCCTACTTACTATAAATACTCTCTCCATTCATCTTGATATTGACCCGTGCAAACACCATTCGAAGGGGGACACTCCCAAGGCGCCTCGAGGCCAAGCATGAGTCTCATGGTGTGAACATTAAGGGAGAAACATGAGTGAAAAATTGACGTATTGTATACATTTTTTCCTCCCGCTGAGTACTTAAAAAAAAACAGGGTTTAATTAATTTAGGAAAAATAAGATTAATTATTTTCAATAAGTGATTGTTTAAGTTTGCCTAAAAGTAACACTTACTTTGGATAGTTAAACAATTTTGATTAATGTTCGTTAAATACTTTAACAAACCTTAATCAACAATTGAGAGTGGCAAAATCGCCGACTCAATAAACCTACTATTTTGGGGATTCGTTTGATTAGGGAGCTGGGAACATAGCTACATAAGACGAAATTCACTCTTTCTCCAATGTCGGTGTAAGTAGATAAATTGCTCTTTTAAGGGTTGATTCTAGGGCTTGAACAATGTGGTGCTAGACTCTCTCATGGCCAGAGAGGGGTTTGGTCATAGTTGGACTATGACTTATTATTTATTAGAAGGAATCAGTGGTACTTAAGGAGTTAGATGTAACTCAAAACGGTAATTTTAGTGTAGATATGCTTACAAGTAATTTGTGAAGGATCATTGTATTATTGACTAATTATATCCAATGGACACAGAAATATATCTATAATGCGAAGAGTGCAGCTATCGATCTTTAGTGAAGTGTCCAATAATTAATAAATGTTGAATAATTTAATTAAATGAGTTTAATTAATTATTCAAGTACCATTGGAGCTTAAATCTACAGGTCCATGAGGTCTCATCTGTAGTTCAAAAGGGATGTTATGAGAATCAATTTTGGATTAATTTGAATTGTTCAAATTAAATGAGGGAATTAATTATATGTGATATAATTAATTTAATTTAATTATATATGATATAATTAATATAATTTTTTTGATACACTATAATATAAAGTTTATTTGAGAGGAAATAAATATTTTAATGTGATTCAAATATTAATTATGTGAATTGGATTCATATAATAAGTTTATTATAAATAAGGTTTATATTAAATGCCATTGATGAAAGAATTAAAACTATAGGTTATATTGTATATGATATAACATTAAACCATAAATTATATGTTATATATGATATAACATATAGTTATATATATATAT